>NC_090655.1:154961218-154996218 GCF_040937935.1 Hyperolius riggenbachi
CCCCCAACACATCCCGGCATCCGGGGTGTGTTAGGGGGATTAGCGGTGTGCGCACGTGTGTTGTTCCTGCGTGTGCACACGTGTTGTGCGCACACGCAGGAACAACACACGTGCGCACACCGCTAATCTCGCCCACCGCTCGCCCCTACTCAAACATAGTGCTGACAGGCCTGCCAAACAGTATGCGCATGCAACTTTATGGTTGCACGCGCACAACAAGAAACCCTTTGCCCAGCCTAAAACGGGCTTCCTCTGCTAACAATGCGCACTGCGTGACATACACAGACGTGTGGCGCACTTATATGAGATACACGGCTCTCAGCAACTACACTTACAGAGGGCCAGCCAAGGATTGGCTAATTAGATCCCATTAAACAATTAGAGCAGATATTTAAAGTGCCCTCCGAGCAAACACATTACAGAGGCGCTAAGCTAATCATTAGACTGCATGAGGTGAGTCTGTTTTATATCCATGTTATCTGTCACTAGGAAAAGCACTTTAGAACTAGTTTGATTATTGTGTGAAGCACCTTTAAAATGATTGTGTATGGCTACTTAGCCTACTATCTATTTCACAACTGTAATGATCGGTGTCAGCACGCAGAGAGAATCTGATTATTGGTGATCTGCAGTATCACCAAGAATGCAGATATATACCTGATTATTGATGATCTGCAGAATCACCGATAATACAGATATATTGCTAACCTCTGGACACCTAAGGTATGTGAGTGTTTGATGTAACAGTAATACTTTGAGTAGTGCACCTGCTGAGCAGGTGATCATAAGCAGTACGGGAATACTGCTCTGAAGAACACAGAGCTTTCCAGCAGCCTGAGGCTCCCCAAGGGGTGGAGTCAGGCTGGATGTCGGAATGATCAGAAGATGAGTGACACCAAAGGGTGGACGTCACTATCTGATCTGGAGACTATCTCTTAATGGGAGAGATAGCTCTCGAGGTCGGGCAGGCCAGGTCGGCAACACATGGTCAGATAAAGTACAGACAGAAGGCTGATTCAGTATCCAAGGTAGTGTTGGGCGAACATCTAGATGTTCGGGTTCGGGCCGAACAGGCCGAACATGGCCGCGATGTTCGGGTGTTCGACCCGAACTCCGAACATAATGGAAGTCAATGGGGACCCGAACTTTTGTGGTTTGTAAAGCCTCCTTACATGCTACATACCCCAAATTTGCAGGGTATGTGCACCTTGGGAGTGGGTACAAGAGGAAAAAAAAATTAGCAAAAAGAGCTTATAGTTTTTGAGAAAATCGATTTTAAAGTTTCAAAGGGAAAACTGTCTTTTAAATGCGGGAAATGTCTGTTTTCTTTGCACAGGTAACATGTTTTTTGTCGGCATGCAGTCATAAATGTAATACATATAAGAGGTTCCAGGAAAAGGGACCGGTAACGCTAACCCAGCAGCAGCACACGTGATGGAACAGGAGGAGGGTGGCGCAGGAGGAGAAGAAGGCCACGCTTTGTGAGACACAACAACCCCGGCCTTGCATGAGGGCAAGAAGCGTGCGGATAGCAGGCTTTGTACCGCCATGCAGTCATAAATGTAATAAAGATAAGTGGTTCAATAAACAGGGACCACGCGGCAACGCTAACCCAGCAGCAGCAGACGTGATGGAACAGGAGCAGGCGCAGGAGGAGAAGGCCACGCTTTGTGAGACACAACAACCCAGGCCTTGCATGAGGGCAAGAAGCGTGCGGATAGCAGGCTTTGTACCGCCATGCAGTCATAAATGTAATAAAGATAAGTGGTTCAATAAACAGGGACCACGCGGCAACGCTAACCCAGCAGCAGCAGACGTGATGGAACAGGAGCAGGCGCAGGAGGAGAAGGCCACGCTTTGTGAGACACAACAACCCAGGCCTTGCATGAGGGCAAGAAGCGTGCGGATAGCAGGCTTTGTACGGCCATGCAGTCATAAATGTAATAAAGATAAGTGGTTCAATAAACAGGGACCACGCGGCAACGCTAACCCAGCAGCAGCAGACGTGATGGAACAGGAGGAGGCGCAGGAGGAGAAGGCCACGCTTTGTGAGACACAACAACCCAGGCCTTGCATGAGGGCAAGAAGCGTGCGGATAGCATGCTTTGTACCGCCATGCAGTCATAAATGTAATAAAGATAAGTGGTTCAATAAACAGGGACCACGCGGCAACGCTAACCCAGCAGCAGCAGACGTGATGGAACAGGAGCAGGCGCAGGAGGAGAAGGCCACGCTTTGTGAGACACAACAACCCAGGCCTTGCATGTGGACAAAAAGCGTGCGGATATAGCAGCAATGCTTTTTGCCGCCATGCAGTCATAAATGTAATACAGATGAGAGGTTCAATAAACAGGGCCCGGAAACGCAACACCATCCCAGATGTTCATTGGTCATGTTACTTGGTTGGGGTCCTGGAGTGTTGCGTAGTCATTTCCAATCCAGGATTGATTCATTTTAATTTGAGTCAGACGGTCTGCATTGTCTGTAGAGAGGCGGATACGCCGATCTGTGACGATGCCTCCGGCAGCACTGAAACAGCGTTCCGACATAACGCTGGCTGCCGGGCAAGCCAGCACCTCTATTGCGTACATTGCCAGTTCGTGCCAGGTGTCTAGCTTCGATACCCAATAGTTGAAGGGTGCAGATGGATGGTTCGACACAGCTACGCCATCTGACATGTAGTCCTTGACCATCTTCTCCAGGCGATCGGTGTTGGAGGTGGATCTGCACGCTTGCTGTTCAGTGGGCTGCGGCTGCATGGGTGTCAGAAAATTTTCCCACTCCAAGGACACTGCCGATACCATTCCCTTTTGGGTACTAGCTGCGGCTTGCGTTGTTTGCTGCCCTCCTGGTCGTCCTGGGTTTGCGGAAGTCAGTCTGTCTGCGTACAACTGGCTAGAGGAGGGGGAGGATGTCAATCTCCTCTCTAAAGTCTCCACAAGGGCCTGCTGGTATTCTTCCATTTTGACCTGTCTGACTCTTTCTTCAAGCAGTTTTGGAACATTGTGTTTGTACCGTGGATCCAGAAGGGTATAAACCCAGTAATTGGTGTTGTCCAGAATGCGCACAATGCGTGGGTCACGTTCAATGCAGTCTAGCATGAATTGAGCCATGTGTGCCAGAGTCCTACCAGAATCCTCATCATCCTCTTGTGAGCGTTGTGATAGTTGTTGTGATGCATCATAGTCGTCACCTTCCTCCTGGTCTGCTTCTGCTGACCATTCGCGTTGAATTGTGGAAGTCCAACGTGCACCGCTCTGGCCCTCGTCAGTGGTGGCATGAAATTCCTGCTCCAACTCCAGCTGTTCCTCCTCCTCTTCTTCGTCATAGCTGCTGGGGCCAGCGTTCCCTGAGGCGGATGGCCTGATGTTGGTACCATCACGCTGATCGTTTTCTCCTTCAGATTCCCCCAGTTGCATCATGACAGCTGTTTCCTTGATTTTTAACATCGACCTCTTCAGTAAACACAGCAGTGGTATGGTAATGCTGACTGAAGAGTTGTCACTGCTCACAAGCAACGTGGATTGCTCAAAATTTTGGAGGACTTGGCAGAGGTCCAACATGTTGGCCCAATCGGATCCACAGAAGCTTGGCAGCTGGCCGGATGCGCCTCGGTACTGCGCCGTCATGTACTGGACCACTGCACTCTTCTGCTCGCAAAAGCGGGCTAGCATGTGCAGCGTAGAATTCCAGCGCGTAGGGACATCACACAGCAAGCGATGGTGGGGGAGATTGAAGCGCTCCTGCATCTTGGCGAGTGCCCCCGAAGCAGTACTGGAATTTCTACAATGTTTGGACACTCGACGCACCTTCAACAGCAGATCGGGCACGCCTGGGTATGTCCTCAGGAACCGCTGAACTACTAGGTTCATCACGTGCGCCAGGCAAGGGATGTGTGTCAGCTTAGCCAACCTTAAAGCGCGAATGAGATTACTCCCATTATCACACACAACCATGCCCGGTTTCAGGTCCAGCGGTGCCAGCCACAAATCCGTCTGTTCCTTTATTCCCCTCCAAATTTCCTCCCCTGTGTGCTGCTTATCCCCAAGGCAGATTAGCTTCAGCAACGCTTGTTGACGCATGCCAACAGCTGTGCTGCACTGCTTCCACGATCCTACTGCTGCTGGGTTAGCGTTTCCGGATGAGGTACAGCTTTGAGATGCGTTGGAGGAGAAGGAGTCAGAGAGGTAGGTGCTGCTGTTATCCAGTGGGAGGGACGGCGGTGCAGCTGTTTGTGGCGTGGGCAACACCCGTGCCGTAGCAGGTGAGGAATCGCTGCCAGGCTCCACAAGGTTCACCCAGTGCGCGGTAAGGGAGATGTATCGACCCTGGCCGAACGCACTCGTCCAGGTGTCAGTGGTGAGGTGAACCTTGCAGGCAACGGCATTCTTCAAGCTTCGGGTTATTTTGCTGACCACGTGCTCATGCAACTCAGGCACTGCAGAGCGTGCAAAGTGGTAGCGGCTGGGAACCACGTAACGTGGGATGGCCACTGACATCATGCCCTTGAAGCTGTTTGTCTCCACCAATCGATATGGCAGCATTTCGCAGGCCAGAAGCTTGGCTATGCTGGCTGTTACTGCCACGGCCCGGGGGTCATTTGCTGGCAATTTCCTCTTGCGCTCAAACATCTCCGACACAGACAACTGAACCGTAGCGCTGCACACGGAAGGGCTGTTGGTTGTTGTGTTTGATGAACACTGGGAGACCTCAAGAGCACTACTCCGGAAAGTGACAGTGTCAGCGTCGTCTGATGTTTGTGAATGTTGTGAACCACGCAATGGCTGGGCTACTGCTGCTGCTGAGGCGGGTCTGGTGAACCCAAGGGAGGCAGTGTTGTTTCTGGTACCCTGTCCTGACGCGTTTGCCCAAAGAGTGGGATGTTTGGATAGCATGTGACGGCTCATGCTGGTGGTGGAGAGGTTGTTAATATTTTTCCCCCTGCTCAGGCGGGTCTTGCACACCTTGCAAATCGCCATGGTAACATCCTCAGTGCAGTCTTCAAAGAAAGCCCAGACTTTGGAGCACCTGCCTCCTTGCTGGCGATTTCTGTTTGCTCCTCTTTTGCCTCTCACTTGAACTTCCACGCTTGTGGTGCCTGAAATTGCGCGCCGCCTACCTTGTGGCACAAGGCGAACTCGTGCAGCAGTGTGTTCTTCAACAGACTCATCTGTGCTGCTGCTACGACGGCGATGTTCTCGTTCACAAACAAAATCTGGGTCTCTGTCCACATTGTCCATACCCTCCTCTTCCATCTCCTCAAACTCGTCATATGTCATTGTGGGCCACCGCCGTGGAGTAGAGCTCCCCACAACAACCTCTGCGCAGCACACTCCAACGTCGTCTTCCAGATCTTGTCGGCCGACCTCCTGCAATTGCAACCCCTCCTGCCCAAATTGCTCTGGGATTTGGGTTTCCGAGTCCTCTTCGGACTCGCCTCGTATTTCAGTGCGCGGTGCATTTCCCACAGTTAACGGTTGTGAATCCAGGCACAACATTTCTGGCTGTTCCTCCATTGACCTTTGAAAGGTGGAAGTTTGTTGGGCTGGGAATAGCTCCTGCGAATACCCCATTGTGTCCTGAGGTAATTCATCGGACTGGTTATCTGGCAGTTGTGTGCGTGGTGTCGCTGCCGGTTGTGTCAGCTTTGTGCCCACTGGCTCCTTGTAACTGGCTGAGGACTCGGACCTCGTGCGTGATGTGCTGGTGCTGCTTAACCCACTGCTGGACGCTTGAGAGGTCATCCAAGTAATTATCTGGTCCTGTTCTTTTGGATTTGTGAGGGTTGTTGTCCTGGACAACATGGGCGGTATTGAGTGGGTTTTCTTGGGTGCTCCCCTGTGGCCTGTACGTGAACCGTCAGGGGAAACACCTCTTCCCTTGCCCCTCCCTCTTTCACCGGATTTCTTCCTCATTTCACTTATCCTTACAGTACACGCTGACTGGCAGCAGTACAGTGGCAGTACAGAAATGCTATACAGTACCACTATTCCCAGCAGCGACACAGAGCACAATGCTATACAGTGACGGGTGAGCGGTGTACCACTATTCCCAGCAGACACAGAACAGTACACAGAATGCTATATAGTGTGGCTGAACGAGCGGTGTACTACTGTTCCCAGCAGACACAGAACAGTACACAGAATGCTATATAGTGTGGCTGAGCGAGCGGTGTACCACTATTCCCAGCAGACACAGAACAGTGAACAGAATGCTATATAGTGTGGCTGAGCGAGCGGTGTACCACTATTCCCAGCAGACACAGAACAGTGAACAGAATGCTATATAGTGTGGATGAGCGAGCGGTGTACCACTATTCCCAGCAGACACAGAACAGTAAACAGAATGCTATATAGTGTGGCTGAGCGAGCGGTGTACCACTATTCCCAGCAGACACAGAACAGTGAACAGAATGCTATATAGTGTGGCTGAGCGAGCGGTGTACCACTATTCCCAGCAGACACAGAACAGTGAACAGAATGCTATATAGTGTGGCTGAGCGAGCGGTGTACCACTATTCCCAGCAGACACAGAACAGTGAACAGAATGCTATATAGTGTGGATGAGCGAGCGGTGTACCACTATTCCCAGCAGACACAGAACAGTGAACAGAATGCTATATAGTGTGGCTGAGCGAGCGGTGTACCACTATTCCCAGCAGACACAGAACAGTGAACAGAATGCTATATAGTGTGGATGAGCGAGCGGTGTACCACTATTCCCAGCAGACACAGAACAGTAAACAGAATGCTATATAGTGTGGCTGAGCGAGCGGTGTACCACTATTCCCAGCAGACACAGAACAGTGAACAGAATGCTATATAGTGTGGCTGAGCGAGCGGTGTACCACTATTCCCAGCAGACACAGAACAGTGAACAGAATGCTATATAGTGTGGCTGAGCGAGCGGTGTACTACTGTTCCCAGCAGACACAGAACAGTACACAGAATGCTATATAGTGTGGCTGAACGAGCGGTGTACTACTGTTCCCAGCAGACACAGAACAGTACACAGAATGCTATATAGTGTGGCTGAACGAGCGGTGTACCACTATTCCAAGCAGACACAGAACAGTGAACAGAATGCTATATAGTGTGGCTGAGCGAGCGGTGTACCACTATTCCCAGCAGACACAGAGTGGCAGTAAACAGAATGCTATATAGTGTGGCTGAGCGAGGTACACAGAGTGGCAGTAAACAGAATGCTATATAGTGTGGCTGAGCAAGCGGTGTACTACTATTCCCAGCAGACACAGAGTGGCAGTAAACAGAATGCTATATAGTGTGGCTGAGCGAGGTACACAGAGTGGCAGTAAACAGAATGCTGAGCGAGCGGTGTACTACTATTCCCAGCAGCGACACACAATGACTGGGGGGGACCCTGGCTAGCGTGGCTGGAGCGCGAACTACCCTGCCTGCCTACCCAAAGCTAAACCCACAGACAAATGGCGGAGATATGACGTGGTTCGGGTATTTATTTACCCGAACCACGTGACAGTTCGGCCAATCAGAGCGCGTTCGGGTCCGAACCACGTGACCCGTTCGGCCAATCACAGCGCTAGCCGAACGTTCGGGGAACGTTCGGCCATGCGCTCTTAGTTCGGCCATATGGCCGAACGGTTTGGCCGAGCACCGTCAGGTGTTCGGCCGAACTCGAACATCACCCGAACAGGGTGATGTTCTGCAGAACCCGAACAGTGGCGAACACTGTTCGCCCAACACTAATCCAAGGCTAGCAGGGTTTGGCAACAGAGAATCAGATATGCGAGGTACCGAATCAGATGACAGAGGAGTAGTCAGAAAAGCAAGAAGTCCTAACAGATATCAAACAATGCCTAGTCTGGGTGTGAGGTCCTTGGTCTCTACACCCCGGAACTAGTCTGAAGTTTAACAGAATGGTTTGCACAAGTTCCCTAGTCTTAGGTGCGAGGTCCGTGGTCTCAGCACCCTGGAACTAGTCTGGAGTAGAACACAAATGACGATACAGTTCCCTAATCTTGAATGCGAGGTCCGTGGTCTCAGCACCCTGGAACTAGTCTAAGCATAAACAGAACAATATACACATTTTCTGGCTCAGTGTGAATTCCCAGGTCCTCCTGGTTCGAACACACTGTGGGATCTGACTAAGGTCTGAGTGCTTCCACGTAGTGATCGCAACGGCAGACAACTTGAGACTGGCCAGCAGCAAGTATATCAACCAATGGAATCTTGCCCTGGCGTCAGCTGATCAGTGCGATCAGCTGACCTTCTCCTGTTTAGCATAAGAGTTCTGCCTCTCAGCGCGCATGTTCCTCAGCCTGTGTGCACTAACAGACCCAGCCACACTAGACCCACGCTGCTCCACACAAACCGGCGCACTGGACTGCTGTCACAAGCGGCGGCCCTTCTGCGTTCTGCCCTGCCACCAGAAGCACGCGTCCGCGTGCAAACCGCCGCATTGGACGCGGAAACAGCCGCCTCCTCATCAACAGACGCGGCGGCTTTTCCGCGTTCTCTCACAACAACTAGGTCCTTTCAGCTCTCTCTATGTACTATCTATATGCTGTATGTCCACACAACACTTCAAAATTAGACCACTTACTATGATTTTTATCCACTACCTTATCCATTAACACTCCCCCCCCCCCCACACACACACACACACACTCTCATATCAGACCAAATTATTATAATTTATTTTAGTCCATAACATAACCATCCACAACCCTATCCAATAACACTTTCCAACTCCCACCTCCTCTCATATATGTATATATGGTTCCCTCCCCCTCCTCCCCTATACTAGAATTTCCACACCCACCTTAAACTGTTAATTTACTAAAACCACTCACTGCTCGCAAACATTTGCACAATCTTCCTTACAAATACATAGATTTGCAAACAGATCAGGCAACAGCACTTAACTTTTTCTCCTCTTTCCTACAGTTGTTTTTGTACTCCTTTTTATTGCCTAAGGAAGTGGGATATGCCTGCGAAACACGTTTAACTTACCTGGAGTATGTAAATAAATTACTTGTTGAAATAACAGCATCTTGTGTCTGCCTTTGGGGAGATAAGTCCACCAACTAATCCCCCATGTTTTAAAGTTTTTATGAATTTTTACACTTCTGGCACCTCTGTACATCTGCATCACTACTGTGTCCACCCCTGTTGGAGGGGACTTGGCCCCTTTTTCCGACCTACAAAGAGCGACTTTTTAACCCTGAGTGGGGAGAGGTTTAATACTCCCCACCTGCCTATACAGTGGTTACCTGGATGGTAACCAAGATTTGTGAATATAAAATTGTACTTACACCCTCATTTCTACAGTTCAGGTACATACTACACTATATTGAGCTATTGGTGTCTCCTTTTGTTTTTCAATTTCTACGAGCAAGAGAAAACAGCAGGAGTAGGGCTTAAATACTTTGAGGAGAGAGGTGTGGCTTCAGCTTGGCTGGACAGCGGAGCCTTGATTGGCTGCAACATTAGCCAGAACTTCCCCAATAATGCTGGGCTGGCTAGCTGCCCAGATTGGCTGCAACAGCCAGCTAGAATCTTCTCCTAAGCGCGTAGAATGGGCACCTAGCTGCGAGCACCCATTCCTGTGTCTCCCCTCACATGCCTACAGCTAAATAGATGCCGTGCATGCAGGCGGAAGTGCCAGAGTTGCAAGAAGATGCGAAGGCTGAAGACGATTCCGGCTGGCTTGCGGTGGACTAAGCTGTTGTGCGGGATCCGACAGGTAAGTTCCTGACAGGAAGGTATGCATAAGTGATAGAGTCTCCAGCCTCTGCAGTGGCAGTGGGGCAATTTGGTGAAGAGTCAGGAAGAGAGGAGGGGGGCTGACATCATTCCTCCCTCCCTCTCCATTGGCCCCCTACTGCCCCCCTTCTCCTTGCAGAGTATGGGCACAGTGATGCGTCTTTTGAGTAGAGATGTAGTGAGCAGTTCGCAGAACTGCTCCCCGCGAAGCTATGGGAAGCCTGACCCCTGAACTACTCCCGGGTCGTAATGACCCGCAGTAGTATGCATGCCCTGGGCCGGATGCATTCATAAGTATGCATGCCCTGGCCCGGCGGTGTGCGTCCTTGATTGCCTGCCCTGTGCATGAGCATAACGTCACAAATCATGCCTGGCTACAGGCACGCAATCAAGAACGCTCATTGCTGGGCCAGGGCATGTGTACTAATTAACGCATCCGGGCCAGGGCATGCGGTGATATATTTCACTTCCCATTGACCTAAAAGGAGTCTTCAGCCTTGAGGGCTGTTTTTGCTGGACTTTATTTTTTTTTGCCAAATTTTTTTTTATGCCAATTTTTTTTTATGCATGGATTCCGCATGTTTACTTTATAATTACGCATGGTTCCCCAATTTTTACGCACTGTTCCCACATGCGGAAAACATGGGGCAATTTTTTTGTGAATGTGGAAAAAATGCAGAAATTATCACTGCCGTTTATATAGTGGTAAAAAATCTCTTACCGCATGTGTGATCATGAATAGAGCACATTGTATTTTAGGTATGTGAACTTGAACTTTTAGCAAAAATTTGTGAATCTGCTATTCGCAGCGGGCTCCATAAACTTAAATTGCAGGCTAATGGCCACCGACTTTAGTGGTAAAAGCAAAGCCCGTTTTAAATGCTAGAAATAGAGACGGCCAGAACGGTTCGCCGGCGGACAGTTCCCAGCAGATATCAGCTGTTCGCGTCTGTGGCGAGCACATGGTGCGTTCGACCTGCCCTCTATATATCCTCATTGAGCTTAACTTTTACCCCTTACATAACAGTCAACAGACACATGGCAGCCAATCAGCCTCCAGCTGCTGTATTGAGAGGAAGGGAGAGATTGCTGAGATAGGGAAAGCTAGGTAGGCCTGTTTTGTTGTTCCTCGCTGACTGACTTGCTGTAAAAGCACCCCAAACAGCCCTTTTGAGGGCTGCCAGTGCCTACTACATTGTTCTGCTGTTTTTTTTGTTTGTTGTGTGTGCGACACTCCACAGCCCACAGGCACCCACCCAGAGCTGCGCACAGTATTACTGCTTACTGCTATTGTTGGATCATTCAGTTGCAGGCACAGTAGCACCTCCAGTGCATTACTTTAGACTGTATTCTGATAGTACTATTGCATGTCTTTGTGTGTAACACTGCACAGCCCACTGATACCCACAGCTGTGCACAGTACTACTGCTATTGTTGGCCCATTCGGTTGCACACACAGTAGCGCCTCCAATACATTATTTTTCACTTGTTGCAGGCACAGTACCCCAAATAAATATGACAGGCAGAGGCAGGCCACCCCGCAGGTGTCCTAGAGGTCATGCTGCTGTGATTTCCTGCAGCCCTGGAAGAATGCCCATCAACACCCAAAATTCAGATGAAGTAGTTTACTGGCTTACACAGCACACCCCACCTTCTACAGTTTCCACATGGGACCTTGATGCACCATTCTCCTGCTCTGATTTGGGCACCCCACAACAACTTACCACTCGCCCAGTAGCCAAAACTACCACTAGCACCAAGCCGCTCCACTTGATATGTCAGAGGAGTCATTCACACATTCATATGATGAATTTAGTGATGCACAACCATTATTGGCAGAAGATGACGGCAATTAGGACGTTATACACCACCTGATATGCCTCAGTCAGGCGTCAGTACACGCATGATGATGATGACCCATTGTTGGTGCCTTTTTCGAGGAGTCTGATACAAGTGAAGCAGTTGATGATGAGGACGATGTGTCTATGGATGTCACATGGGTGGCCGCAAGGAATGATGAAGAACAGGGGGACAGTTCAGATGGGGAAACAGAGAGGAGAAGATGAGTTTTACCTAGCAGGGGGAGCTCTTTAAAAGGAGCTAGTAGCACTGTCAGACAGCATGAATCGGCACCTGGAGTCAGCCAGTTAACACAACCTTTAGCGCCTGCTGTTGCCACCACCAGAATGCCATCATTCTAAAGCTCACTAGTGTGGCATTTCTTTTTGTGCGTCTGCCTCTGATAACAGCAATGCCCTTTGCAACCTCTGCCAAACGAAATGTGATAACTCCAACACCCACCTAGGGACAACTGCTTTGCGAAGGCACATGATCTCACATCACAAACACACATGAGAAAAATCAGAACACAAACTCAAAGCCAGTCTCCTCCCCCTGGTCCAGCATTTTCAGTCATGTCAACCTCTACTGTCCTTTCCCCCTCTCAACCACCCTCCACTCCCCGCCTCTCACCATGAGCAGTTTCTGCTCATCTGCCCACACTCAGTTGTATGTCAAGGAAGTTTTTGAGAGGACGAAGCCAATGTCTCAGGGTCACTACCTTGCCCAGCGTCTGACAGCTAGCTTGTCGGAACTGTTAGCCTTCCAGCTTTTACCGTACAAGCTGGTGGAGTCTGAGGCCCTTAGAAAATGTATTGCAATTGGGGCACCACAGTGTAAGGTACTGGGCAGAAATTTTTTCTCCAAAAAAGGCAATCCCCAACCTGTACCATTATGTGTAAAGACAAGTCGTGGCAACTCTGCCACACAGTGTTGGGGCAAGGGTCCATCTGACCACTGATAGCTGGTCTGCAAAGCAAGGTCAGGACAGGTATATTACGTACACTGCACATTGCGTAAACCTGTTAACGGCTGCCAAGCAATAAATGCGTGGCTCTGCAGCGGCAAACATCAAAAAAGACACGGCACTCAGGAGCTGTATGCAGCAACAAGCTGTATTGGAGCAAGCGATGACACTACATGTTTCTGGCGGAGCCCTTCATCAGGTGGCTCTGCAGCAGAGTTGGTGACACTACCATGACTTGCAGGCAGGCTTGCTGCCACCTTCTCTTCTCCTCCTACTTCTGCTGCTGTGAATTTGTCTACAACAACAACTGCCCCTACCCCCCCCCCCCCCCACACACACACACACACACACCAAGCTCCCCAGGGCCCATTCCACATTCCAGGTATGATGGTGTCACGCCATCCTGGGCCTGACTTGCCTGCAAGCCGAGAGTCACGCCAGACAAGGACTTCTGGCCACTCTGAATGAACAGATGGATCAGTGGCTGACCCCGCTGGAGTTTGGCAAAGTTGTGTGTGACAATGGAAGCAATCTGTTGGCAGCATTGAATTTGGCAAAGTTAACACATGTGCCCTGCATGGCACATGTGTTGAATCTTATTATACAATGCTTTGTGTTTAAGTATCCAGGCTTACAGGAGATCCTCAAGCAGTCCAGGAAAGTGTGTGGCCATTTCAGGCATTCCTACATGGCCATGGTATGCTTTGCAGATATTCAGCGGCAAAAGCACCTGCCAGTGAGGTGCTTGATTTGCGACAGCCCGACTTGCTGGAATTCAAGTCTGCTAATGTTTGACCGCCTGCTCCAACAAGAAAAAGCCAGCAATAAGTATCTGTACGAGTACGGTGCTAGGACAGGCTGTAGGGAGCTGGGGAATGTTTTGCTGCGTTACTGGATGCTCATGCGCCATGTCTGCAGGCTCATGCGTCCTTTTCAGGAGGTAACAAACCTGGTGAGTCACAGTGAAGGCACCATCAGCGACCTGATTCCATACGCTTTATTCCTGGAGCATGCCCTGTGAAGAGTGCTGTAGAGGAGTGTGACCAGGAAGAGGAAGAGCTTTGGGCATCATTACCACCACCACCACAAGAAGACTTGTTGTCGACACCTGCTGTACCTGTACAGAGGGAGGAGTCAGAGGTGGTAGATGGCTTCGAAGAGGGGGTGGAAGAACAACTGCAGCAGGTGTCCCAGGGGGCTTGTGGTCACCTTTCGGGACATCAGTGGGGAGGTGGAACCGGTGATGGCTACCTCGGCATCCATCCTTGTGCAAATTGGTTCTGTCATGCTGTCCTGCCTGTTGAGGGACCCCTATATTAAAAGGCTCAAGGGGAACGACCTGTACTGGGTGGCAACGCTACTAGACCCTTGGTATAAGCACAAAGTGGCGGATATGTTACTAACCTACCAGAAGTCAAAAAGGATGCAGCAGTTGCACAACAGCCTGCAAAGTATGCTGTACACTGCGTACACGGGTAATGTCACAGCACGACGGTAGAGGTGCCAGTAATCCTCCTCCCATGGCCATGCCGGCAAGGACAGCACGGCCTTCTGATGTGATGGTGATGTCGGAATGCACAAATTTTTTTTTTTTTTCAAACTCAGATGCATTTTTGATATGGGAAGTTTATCAGCTTATGGTCTAGTCACTTGGACGCCCAAACCAGCGCTGAAAAATGCTTTCATCATTGTTTGAGCCATACATAGTTGAAACTTTATTTCACTATATTTATGTCTATGCGTGCTTCAAAAACCATAAACTCCCCCCTTCCCTTACGCAACCCTCCCCATTCCAGAATTAACCATGTCTTACCATATCCTGTATCCCCTATATCTTAAATGAAAGGGAGGTGTAATAACCTGTTGTTCTTGCAACCGAGTATGTATACACATTCAGAAACTCTTACATTCAACCAAGCATACCCTTCCTTAACCCATAACCCATCCATATTAACCTGGCCCAACCCACCTGACCACCCCACTTTTCCACTCTTACCCCCACTCGTGTTATACAGCGTAGCCCCTAACCCATCTTATTATATGTATACTTATTGCTTATCCATATAATTTTTTGTAATTGACAGCCAGGTATCCCTATAGGATCTGACCCACTGAGTACAATCTAAGTCAGGTGTGTGATCTGCTGTGTCGCCGTTGATTTCACTGCCACACAACCGATCCATTCTGCTCAACCAGTCATCGAGATGGGGGGGAGTCGAGTCTTTCCATTTTTCTACTATCATTCTTTTTGCGACTTTTGTTCCTAGCTCTTTAATAAGAGCACTTTCTTTACTATCGCCTGCTTCAGATATGCCAAAAATAGCTTCACTTGGAGAAAGTTTAAAGCCCCCTTCTAGCAGGTTTTTACAAAAGCTTATTATACTATCCCAAAAGGTCTTTGATATGGGACATGCCCACCACATGTGCAATTCGGACCCGTCCTCCTGCCCACACCTCCAGCACAATTCTCTTTGTTTGGAAAATTTTTGTATACGTTCCGGGGTAATGCACCATCTAGCAATGGTCTTGTACTGGGTAAGCTGGAGATCAATATCCGGGATCATCCAATTTTTATGCCAAATCGTGAGCCATTTACTTTTAAGCGAAGGGCCGAGGTCTCTTTCCCATTTTGTACAATAGTGTGGAGTAAAATTTTGCCTTTCTCCTTGGCAAATAAGTCTATTAAGTTTGGATAAAGCTTTGTCCATTTTTTTATTAAGGAGAATATGTTTTTCAAAAATATTTGGGTCGTTCCTTAATCTGACAAACTAGAATTTTAATTTATGTATAAAACTTCTCGCTTGCATTGTACACCAAGTCTCCTTTTGCCTACGATTGTTTAATATGCCAGGTATCCCTAATGCAGGGTTTCCCCAGAGATTGATAATGCGCGTATCGGGGCTTATCGTGTTTCTGGAAAACCAGGACCTCACCAAGCCAGGCATGAAATCTGGATTCTCCCTTAAAGTGGTAAGTGGGGATGGGCCTGTGTCTTTGTGCCATTTTGAGACGAACCAAAAAAGAGTTTTTACTGTTGGTTTAATCAAAGGGTGATCCGTAGTGGAGTAAACTTTATAGATGTTTACTGGAATCCACGAGAAAATTAAATCTAAGTTACATTCGTCCTTTTCTAAGATAGACCAAGCTTTACCAGATCCAATGGGGGAAGATTCTATCTTCCAGTCCAAGACCCTTGCCAAGTGTGCACTTCTATAGTAATTTATAATGTTTGGTGTGGCTAGGCCTCCCTCCTCTTTCTGCCTAGAAATAAGTTTATAACTAATTCTACGTCTGGATTTACTCCAGATAAAATTTTGTAAAATTTTATGCCAGTTTTGGAACCATGAGTTGGGGATAGCCACTGGCAGGCTCCGCAAGAGAAAAATAAGTTTTGGTAAAACCAGCATTTTTAATATGCTGATCCTACCGATGACATTAAAACAGGGTCGATCCCATGATTGGAGTTTACCCTTGTACTCTTTAACAGTCTTAGAAAAGTTAGCCGTGAACAGGTCGTTAGGGTCTCTAGTGAGGGTAATACCAAGATATTTAATTGCTTGATCACTCCATCTAAATTTACTGTGTGTTTTAATAGCATTCACGGTGTCATGTGAACAACCCAAATTCAGGATTATAGTTTTAACCTGGTTAATCTTAAAATTAGAGTGTAACGAGAATACCTCGAGAAGTTTCTCACACCTGGCGATGGATTGGATTGGTTTAATCAAAGTTAGTAATAAATCATCGGCGTAGGCAAGTATTTTAATCTCCTCCGTCTTTGTTTTAACTCCTTTAACCATGTTGTCATTCTGAATTAGTTGTATAAATGCTTCTAAACTAAAATTGAAGAGCCATGAAGACAATTGGCAACCTTGCCTAACCCCATTCTTAATATTGAAAGTATTGGATACGGATCCGTTTATATTGACGCCTGCACTTTGATTGATATATAATTTCTTTATTCTGTTTATAAAGTTCCGGCCCAAACCCAATCTTTCCAATATAGCAAAGACAAATTCCCTTGATAGACGGTCAAATGCCTTTTCTGCATCTACTGCAACCATAACTGCTTCTATTTTTCTCTTTTTACAAGTATGGATCAGATTTGTTGCAGTGTAGATATTGTCTTGAATTTGGCTATTTTTGACAAAGCCCGATTGTTGTTTGCCCAGAATTCTATCGGCAACCCTGGTCAGTCTATTTGCCAATATTTTTGCATAGATTTTCACATCGCAATTTAATAGTGAAATTGGCCTAAAGTTTGCACAGTCTAAATTTGATTTCCCTTCTTTAGGGATTAGTGTTAGTATAGCTTGGTTAGATTCTTTTGAGAAGGTAGCAGTTCCTTCTTTGTTATTGACCAAGTTGCAGAAAAGAGGGGCCAAAATATGAGCAAAGTGCTGATAGAATTCTATGCAGTCACCGTCAGGGCCCGAGCTTTTCCCCTTCTGAAGCTTAGACACTGTTTCCAGAAATTCACTTTCAGTCACTGGTGTTTCGAGCATTTCGCGGTCACTGTTATCTAAGACAGGTAGGTTAATATTTTCTAAATATTCTCTTGTGTTTGTGGGTTTTGGTATGTCAGTATTGTATATACCTTCAAAGAAACTAGAGAATATCTTACCTATGGTTTCGGTGTCCTGAACAATGCTTCCATCTTGATTTTTTATTTGGTGAATGAAGTTATTTCTTTGTTTTTTGTTGAGTAGGTCTGATAGTATTTTACCTGGTTTGTTCTTCCCGTGTATGAACTGTTTTTTTAAATTTTTGTACTCCTGTGAACATTTGTTATCAATCAACTGATTTAGTTCTGTCTTAATCTTTGTGAGCTTAAGCAAAGTTTTAGATGAGGGCCAGATTTTATGTTCTGCTTCTTCTGATTGTAGGTGGGCCAGAAGCTCAACAATCCTTTTCTGTTTTGCCTTTTTTTTCCTATTACTTACCAGAATCAGAACTCCTCTAGATACACATTTTAAAGTGTCCCAGAGGATCAATGGTGACGTTACAGACGTCAAATTGAATTTAATAAATTCATTTAATGACTCAGCTATCTGACGTCTGGTGTCTTCTTCCTCTAGTAACGTTTTATCTAGTCTCCAGACTTTTTTCTGAGGTGATTTAAGGCCTAAATAGATTGTCATAATTACGGGGGCATGGTCTGAAAAAGTAATATGGCCAATTGAGACGTCAGAAACTGAAGTGATAAGATTTTCAGGGACTAGGAAGTAGTCTAGCCTGGAATAGTTTTGATGTACGCTAGAGAAAAAAGTGTAGTCTTTTTCGTCTAGATTTTTAATTCTCCATATATCGACAAGTTTTAAGGTCTTGAGTTCATTTTTGAGATTAACAATGTCACGTTTGGGAATACATGATAGCCCTTTGGAGGTATCATATTTGGGATCAATCGTGAGGTTAAAATCCCCACCAATAACGGTTAAACCAACTGCTTTATCTTTGACTTTATTGAGGAAGTTAGTCAAAAAGGCCACTTGACCTTTGTTGGGGGTATACACATTAGCTAATGTTATTTGTCTGCCATTAACCGTCCCCAACACTATCAGTTCCCTGGCTTCTTTATCTTTGTATACGCGATTTATACAGAAGTCCATCCCAGATCTTATTGCAATCGCAACTCCGCATGTTTTTTTTTGCTCATTGAAGTTAATGATCCATTCTTTATATCTTTTGTCAAAGAATCTCGGGGTTTTTCCCTTTTGAAAATGTGTTTCTTGAATAAAGGCTATGTCAATTTTATTCTTTATTAATTCATCAATAATTCATCAATAATTCTTCTACGTTTACATCAGGAGTTGGCACCTTTAACATTAAGTGTAAGAATTCTTAATTTATCAGTCATATTAAAGGTTTATTTATTAAGGCCAGAAGAGAAGGGAGTACACTCTGTACAGGTTGCGCAAGATGGAGCAGAAGGGCGGGACCGCGTCAACAGATCAGGTCAGAATAAGCAACAACACACTCGTACATACCATTCAAAGACTCACATCCATTCAACCTTTCGACAAACAAGCCAGTCTTGTCCAGGTTGACAACTAAGAGTTGCCGTAGAGTACCGGACTTTCCTGTTCCAATATTGATTGACATCAACTGGAACAGAGCCCCGCTTATCAGGGAAGATGCCTACAATTCCTCCTATTTGGTAATATGTTTAGAGCGGTGAGGGAAAGTGCAAAAAGGAGAGAAGGGAGAACAAACATAAAAAAAAATAACATAACAAAATTACTATGCGTTTGAAATGTCCTCTCATCCTGGGATCGTCACCAATGGTAGGCCGAGGTTGTTTAGGAACTTTTGCGGTGGTTCTCCATCATTAAGAATGCATGTCTTCCCATCAATCGTGGCTCTCAGGGAAAGAGGGATTTTTTCTAGCAATGGTTTCAGTAGTCTCCTACGATCAATTGTTCTTTTGGACAGGTCTGGGAATAGCTCGATTTTCCATTCGTTGAACTTAAGAGAACCTAGGGCGCGTGCTTTAGTTAGAATCTGTTCCTTTTCATGAAAAAAGTGCACTCTGCATAGGACGTCTGTGCTTTTGAAGCTTGAGATTTCTTTTTCTTTACCAATTCTGTGGATTCTATCGATTATGATGCCTGATGGTGAGTCGTTGCCGGTTATCTCTTTAAAAAGCCTTGCGGCAGTTTCATGTAAATCCTTGGAGGGAATCGATGAGGGGAGCCCACGAATTTTAATGTTGTTCCTACGGCTCCTATTAGAATAGGAGCCGTAGGAATGCACAATTTTTTTAGTCCGACACATGGCCACAGTCCTTTTGGATCCACCCTTTGAGAACACCTCCACCGACAGGTAGCCGGACTACCTGGCCTTAACTGCAGATATTGACACTCTGAGGAGCAATGAACCCCTGGACTACTGGGTGTGCAGGTGTGGCCTGAGCTGTCACAATTTGCCATTAGAGATGTAGCGAACGGTTCGCCGGCGAACGGTTCCAGGCGAACTTTGGGGGTTCGCGTTCGCCTGCACCAGGCGAACTTTTGCGGAAGTTCGATTCACCCCATAGACTTTAATGGCCGCCGACTTTAACGGTTAATAGCATAGTCCCCTTACATAGTAGAAACACCAAAATTGTTGGGAATGTTAAGTGGAATAGTGGGAACAAGAGGAAAACATTTTTTTTCAAAAAGACCTTATACTTTTTGAGAAAATCAATTTTAAAGTTTCAAAGTAAAATGAGCCGATTCATAAAAAAAGAACCGATTCATTAAAAAGAACCGGATGATTCAAGAACTGTTACTATAGCAGAGAATGCGTCCTGAGCAGGACGTGAAGCTGCCGGCTCGCTGCTGTCTCTCCCCACCTGCCTGCACCTGTCACCCTCACCTAGCCTGGCACCCAGCGCACCCATGGGTGCCAGGCTAGGTGAGAGTGACAGGTGAGGAGGTGGGGAGAGACAGCAGGAGCCGGCAGCTATGCGTCCAAAAGGAGGCATTCTCTGCTATGTGGGAGGCGTCGGAGATCTTCAATCAACTTAATTGAAGATCGTAACATAAGAGGATACAGTTCGTTGGATCGTTTACCGTGGATATTGGCGTGGGAAAACTTTTTTAAAGGTACAGGTAAGTATTTATGGTTAATTTAGAATAATAAAATACTTTTCTCGTGGTTGTGTTTTTATTTCATTTAACCCTTTGTGGAAATGGGTAAAGGGTACTGTACCCCTATATTAATTTCTCCTGGGAGGGGGTGGGCATCTGGGGTCCCCTTCTTAAAGGGGACTCCCAGATGCCACCATGAACCCCTCCCAGGGAGTCGTCGCCCCCACCTCCTCCTGGGGCACCGGAGGTGGGGAAGAGCCCCATGTCCATGGATTGGACAAGGGATCCGGGGGGGGGGGGAGGGGAAGGCTTGGCTGCCCCTCCCCCCCCCCCCGAGCCCCCCATACCATGGACCATGCGGGCTGGTATAGCTCAGGGTGCGAAGCCCCAGTCGGCCGGGGCTCCGCATTCTGGCTATCCCAGCCTGCATGAGGGACAAGGGGTTACAGAGGCTCGGGAGGGGGGACCCCACATTTTTTTTTCATTTATTTCCCACACTCAGCACATAAAAATAATAAAAAAAAATGGAGGATGCCATCTGCGCCCCCCGTTCATTCCGCCATGGCACCCGCAGTAATACCGGCCCCGGTCGGGTCCCGACCCCTCCAAACGGGTCGGGTTCTCATTCCCCCCTCAATATGGCCTCCACAGATTGCCGCGGCTGCGCAGTCCGCAAAGATGCGATTGCGGCTGCGCAGCTCTAGGTCCTCCTCCCGATGCGTCTGATGTATGCACGCATATTGATGACGCGGCAGGAGGAGGCCCTAGAGCTGCGCAGGTGCAATCACGTCTGTGCGGACTGCACAGCCGCGGCAATCTGTGGCGGCCATATTGAGTGGGGAACGCGAACCCGACCTGTTCACATTTGTGGCCTCGGAAGTCCTTTAAATATTGTTTCCTGCTATCTTTTTAACATATCCTGCAAATTTGGTGTTGCTAGGATGTAAGGGGCCTTTGCTATTAACTGCTAAAGTCGGCGGGTGATGATAACCAACCAGAATTACAGGGGTGCAAAAGTGTTGAATTCTGCCATAGGCTTCCATTAGGCTCCCTATTTCACTTTCCAAAACCTCACATCTTTTCAAAGGGCAATGGCTCAGCAGTACCAAATTTTCTAGCATTGTAGGAACTGTTAGGGTGATCATAACTGGTGAGTTTCGGGCCCCTAGGCCGAAGAGGTCATGGCCTAGGGTCACAAAAACCTGTTTATTTGGGCAATTTCAATGGTAGTGATGCTGACGTACATAAATCGCAGCCATGGCCGTTAGCAACGTCTGAATTTCACGAAATGTCTCATGCAGGTAGAAGACATATTGTTAGACTAGGATTCCAAAGATGGGGTCCCTACATCTATGCAAACCAGAGTTACAGGGGTGCAAAAGTAGTAAAATCCCCCATAGGCTTTCATTGGGCCTCCTATTTGCAGTTCCAAAATCTCACATCTTTTGAAAGGGCAATGGCTCAGCAGTACCAAATTTTCTAGCATTGTAGGAACTGTTAGGGTGATCATAACTGGTGAGTTTCGGGCCCCTAGGCCGAAGAGGTCATAGCCTAGGGTCACAAAAACCTGTTTAGTTGGGCAATTTCAATGGTAGTGATGCTGATGTACATAAATCGCAGCCATGGCCGTTAGCAACGTCTGAATTTCACGAAATGTCTCATGCAGGTAGAAGACATATTGTTAGACTTGGATTCCAAAGATGGGGTCCCTACATCTCTGCAAACCAGAGTTACAGGGGTGCAAAAGTAGTAAAATCCCCCATAGGCTTTCATTGGGCCTCCTATTTGCAGTTCCAAAATCTCACATCTTTTCAAAGGGCAATGGCTCAGCAGTACCAAATTTTCTAGCATTGTAGGAACTGTTAGGGTGATCATAACTGGTGAGTTTCGGGCCCCTAGGCCGAAGAGGTCATAGCCTAGGGTCACAAAAACCTGTTTATTTGGGCAATTTTAATGGTAGTGTTGCTGACGTACATAAATCGCAGCCATGGCCGTTAGCAACGTCTGAATTTCACGAAATGTCTCATGCAGGTAGAAGACATATTGTTAGACTTGGATTCCAAAGATGGGGTCCCTACATCTCTGCAAACCAGAGTTACAGGGGTGCAAAAGTAGTAAAATCCCCCATAGGCTTTTATTGGGCCTCCTATTTGCAGTTCCAAAATCTCACATCTTTTCAAAGGGCAATGGCTCAGCAGTACCAAATTTTCTAGCATTGTAGGAACTGTTAGGGTGATCATAACTGGTGAGTTTCGGGCCCCTAGGCCAAAGAGGTCATAGCCTAGGGTCACAGAAACCTGTATATTTGGGCAATTTCAATGGTAGTGATGCTGACGTACATAAATCGCAGCCATGGCCGTTAGCAACGTCTGAATTTCACGAAATGTCTCATGCAGGTAGAAGACATATTGTTAGACTTGGATTCCAAAGATGGGGTCCCTACATCTCTGCAAACCAGAGTTACAGGGGTGCAAAAGTAGTAAAATCCCCCATAGGCTTTTATTGGGCCTCCTATTTGCAGTTCCAAAATCTCACATCTTTTCAAAGGGCAATGGCTCAGCAGTACCAAATTTTCTAGCATTATAGGAACTGTTAGGGTGATCATAACTGGTGAGTTTCGGGCCCCTAGGCCGAAGAGGTCATAGCCTAGGGTCACAAAAACCTGTTTATTTGGGCAATTTCAATGGTAGTGATGCTGACGTACATAAATCGCAGCCATGGCTGTTAGCAACGTCTGAATTTCACGAAATGTCTCATGCAGGTAGAAGACATATTGTTAGACTTGGATTCCAAAGATGGGGTCCCTACATCTCTGCAAACCAGAGTTACAGGGGTGCAAAAGTAGTAAAATCCCCCATAGGCTTTCATTGGGTTCCCATTTCACTTTCCAAAATCTCACATCTTTTCAAAGGGCAATGGCTCAGCAGTACCAAATTTTCTAGCATTGTAGGAACTGTTAGGGTGATCATAACTGGTGAGTTTCGGGCCCCTAGGCCGAAGAGGTCATAGCCTAGGGTCACAAAAACCTGTTTATTTGGGCAATTTCAATGGTAGTGATGCTGACGTACATAAATCGCAGCCATGGCCGTTAGCAACGTCTGAATTTCACGAAATGTCTCATGCAGGTAGAAGACATATTGTTAGACTTGGATTCCTAAGATGGGGTCCCTACATCTCTGCAAACCAGAGTTACAGGGGTGCAAAAGTAGTAAAATCCCCCATAGGCTTTCATTGGGCTCCCTATTTCACTTTCCAAAATCTCACATCTTTTCAAAGGGCAATGGCTCAGCAGTACCAAATTTTCTAGCATTATAGGAACTGTTAGGGTGATCATAACTGGTGAGTTTCGGGCCCCTAGGCCGAAGAGGTCATAGCCTAGGGTCACAAAAACCTGTTTATTTGGGCAATTTCAATGGTAGTGATGCTGACGTACATAAATCGCAGCCATGGCCGTTAGCAACGTCTGAATTTCACGAAATGTCTCATGCAGGTAGAAGACATATTGTTAGACTTGGATTCCAAAGATGGGGTCCCTACATCTCTGCAAACCAGAGTTACAGGGGTGCAAAAGTAGTAAAATCCCCCATAGGCTTTCATTGGGCTCCCTATTTCACTTTCCAAAATCTCACATCTTTTCAAAGAGCAATGGCTCAGCAGTACCAAATTTTCTAGCATTGTAGGAACTGTTAGGTAGTGCTGGGCGAACAGTGTTCGCCACTGTTCGGGTTCTGCAGAACATCACCCTGTTCGAGTGATGTTCGAGTTCGGCCGAACACCTGATGGTGCTCGGCCAAACCGTTCGGCCACATGGCCGAACTAAGCGCGCATGGCCGAACGTTCCCCGAACGTTCGGCTAGCGCTGTGATTGGCCGAACGGGTCACGTGGTTTGGACCCCGAACGCGCTCTGATTGGCCGAACGGCTCACGTGGTTCGGCCCAAACGCGCTCTGATTGGCCGAACGGTCACGTGGTTCGGGTAAATAAATACCAGAACCACGTCATATCTCCGCCATTTGTCTGTGGGTTTAGCTTTGGGTAGGCAGGCAGGGTAGTTCGCGCTCCAGCCACGCTAGCCAGGGCCCCCCAGTCATTGTGTGTCGCTGCTGGGAACAGTAGTACACCGCTCGCTCAGCCACACTATATAGCAATGTTTACTGCCACTGTGTGTACACGGCTCAGCCAGACTATATAGCATTGTGTGTACTGCCACTCTGTGTACACCGCTCAGCCAGACTATATAGCATTGTTTACTGCCACTCTGTGTACACCGCTCAGCCAGACTATATAGCATTGTGTGTACTGCCACTCTGTGTACACCGCTCAGCCAGACTATATAGCATTGTGTGTACTGCTGTAAACTGTTTCAAACCGCCAACTGAAGGAGAACTCCACAAACACCAATGCAGGTTGTAAAATTCAAAAGATTTATTCAAAATAAAAGATAAAAAATACACTTTCTACTCCATGTAACCAATGAGAATTACAAACAACACAATCTAATATCACAGTCTTCTTATTATCTTCTGGTCTTCTTTCTATAAAACACTTCCGGAAGCTAGGAGGAAAACAACTGGTTAACAATAACACATAACCTTCCCACCCGGTAAGTATTTTCTCAGCGTTCCCACCTACTTTAATGAAAAATGGACCTTATTTGGATTTCCTAAACCCTGAGTACTAAAGTAATTTCAGTTTAATGCTTCCCTGACAAAACCATTATATAGTACTTTAACCTCTAAGTTTGCTGATCAGCAAAATCTTTCATAACTCAATAGTAAATAGAGTACTCTTGTTTTTTTGTTCTCAGTCTGATCAATTATTCTGGCTATTTTTCTTGTTCAATAGTTCAGCCGTTTCTTAGGAAAAGCCAGAATAATAAATGTATAAGTTAGATGGTTAAAGGTTAATAAATTGGTTGGTTAATAAGTTAATAATAAATAATAAAAGAAATAAAATTGGTTAGTGAATTACTAAATTCTTAGTAAATTAATAAGGTTACTAGAATTAAATAAAGAAGAAGAAAATAACTCCGTCACTTGTTCCTATGAGCAAAACTACTCAATATGCTTGCCCAAAAAACAGCAGAAAAATAAAAACACAACAGTTTCTTTATAAATCTCAGCTTCTGCCGCTCCTGTATGTAATCTCTTCTGTTCTTTTGCAGGACCGGTCTATTGCCAAAAAAAAAAACAGTCTATTAACAGGTACTTCTTCTAAATCTTTCAACACTACTGGTAAATGGACATATTAATCATTTCTCCTTTCTTTCACAGGAATCCAGTCGGACCACTCTTCCCATAGGTAAGTATTTCTTCCAATATAACTTTGCACTATCTTGTGCACCACACATAAAATAACCAAAACAAAATGGCTTCTTGCATTTATTACTTTGGTAAAGTCAGTAAGCTATAAGAGGTTAAGATAGGCCTCTAGCGGACAGGACAGTAGCTCATTTCCTTAAGCAGATTCACTTTCCTCACAATCTCACTATCTCTTAGTCTCAGGCCTAGTATATGGGTAATATGCAGTTTCTGTCTTCCATAACACAACTGTTTTCCCATTACAGCAACCATTCAGGCTACTTATAAAAATCAAAATAAAATACAAGTGAGATTATATTCATCACAGTAGGGAGGATAATTCTGAATTCTCAGCCTCCTAACACTACACTTCAGAAGTGGGGGATATTACCAGAGCCAAATTTACTGTAATTAAAAATGTTTAAAAATCTTTCTTGTGGCATGCTGATTTATCAACACATTGATCACATTTCATACGTGTCATCTTGAACGATTTCTTTTCCAGCACTTCAGTGTCAAGAATCACTGGCTATCATCTGTCTGGCTCTCTTTCCTCTGTCTGAAATCTCTCTCCTGGCTTTCCCACTCCTTGTCAGCTTTACAGGACTGATGGCTGGCTTATCTTATGGAGGATTGAAGAATCATCATGGCTCAGTAATTTTCTCCCAAAATGTCAACTATCGCATCGTCTGGCCTGCTTCTTTTCAGCTGTGCCTGCTGCATCTTTCCCCTTCTCCTGTCTGCTCCAACTGCCAACTCAACCCCTCAGAAAGCTGTTATATCTTCCCTAACGGCTCCCCTGCTTGTGTGTCTGGTTGCTTAGCAACCTTCCCTCAGCCATCAGCTCTGCCTACCCACACATTACACATTACAACTAAGGGAAAAATGCCCTTACTTAACAAACCTGTGTCAGCAGCACCTCTATTTAAAGCTGCTGACCAGGTAATAATATAAAAATAAAAATAAATAGATCCCCCCTCTTTCTACCTGCTACACTGCCACTCTGTGTACACCGCTCAGCCAGACTATATAGCATTGTGTGTACTGCCACTCTGTGTACACCGCTCAGCCAGACTATATAGCATTGTGTGTACTGCCACTCTGTATACACCACTCAGCCAGACTATATAGCATTGTGTACACCGCTCAGCCAGACTATATAGCATTGTTTACTGCCACTCTGTGTACACCGCTCAGCCAGACTATATAGCATTGTGTGTACTGCCACTGTGTGTACACCGCTCAGCCAGACTATATAGCATTGTGTGTACTGCCACTCTGTGTACACCGCTCAGCCAGACTATATAGCATTGTGTGTACTGCCACTCTGTGTACACGGCTCAGCCAGACTATATAGCATTGTTTACTGCCACTGTGTGTACACGGCTCAGCCACACTATATAGCATTGTGTTTACTGCCACTCTGTGTCTGCTGGGAACGGTAGTACACCGCTCACCCGCCACTGTATAGCATTGTGCTCTTTGTCGCTGCTGGCAATAGTGGTACACCGCTCACCCACCACTGTATAGCATTTCTGTACTGCCACTGTACTGCTGCCAGTCAGCGTGTACTTTAAGGATAAGTGAAATGAGGAAGAAATCCGGTGAAAGAGGGAGGGGCAAGGGAAGAGGTGTTTCCCCTGACGGTTCACGTACAGGCCACAGGGGAGCACCCAAGAAAACCCACTCAATACCGCCCATGTTGTCCAGGACAACAACCCTCACAGATCCAAAAGAACAGGACCAGATAATTACTTGGATGACCTCTCGAACGTCCAGCAGTGGGTTAAGCAGCACCAGCACATCACGCACGAGGTCCGAGTCCTCAGCCAGTTACAAGGAGCCAGTGGGCACAAAGCTGACACAACCGGCAGTGACACCACGCACACAACTGCCAGATAACCAGTCCGATGAATTACCTCAGGACACAATGGGGTATTCGCAGGAGCTATTCCCAGCCCAACAAAAATCTTCCACCTTTCAAAGGTCAATGGAGGAACAGCCAGAAATGTTGTGCCCGGATTCACAAACATTAACTGTGGGAAATGCACCGCGCACTGAAATACAAGGCGAGTCTGAGGAGGACTCGGAAACCCAAATCCCAGAGCAAGTTGGGCAGGAGGGGTTGCAATTGCAGGAGGTCGGCCGACAAGATCTGGAAGACGACGTTGGAGTGAGCTGCGCAGAGGTTGTTCTGGGGAGCTCTACTCCACGGCGGCGGCCCCCCACAATGACATATGACGAGTTTCAGGAGATGGAAGAGGAGGGTATGGACAATGTGGACAGAGACCCAGATTTTGTTTGTGAACGAGAACATCGCCGTCGTAGCAGCAGCACAGATGAGTCTGTTGAAGAACCCACTGCTGCACGAGTTCGCCTTGTGCCACAAGGTAGGCGGCGCACAATTTCAGGCACCACAAGCGTGGAAGTTCAAGTGAGAGGCAAAAGAGGCGCAAACAGAAATCGCCAGCAAGGCAGGTGCTCCAAAGTCTGGGCTTTCTTTGAAGACTGCACTGAGGATGTTACCATGGCGATTTGCAAGGTGTGCAAGACCCGCCTGAGCAGGGGGAAAAGTATTAACAACCTCTCCACCACCAGCATGAGCCGCCACATGCTATCCAAACATCCCACTCTGTGGGAAAACTCGACAGGACAGGGTACCAGCAACACTGCCTCCCTTGGGTTCACCAGACTCACCACCAGACCCGCCTCAGCAGCAGCAGTAGCCCAGCCATTGCGTGGTTCACAACATTCACAAACATCAGACGACGCTGACACTGTCACTTTCCGGAGTAGTGCTCTTGAGGTCTCCCAGTCTTCATCAAACACAACAACCAACAGCCCTTCAGTGTGCAGCCCTACGGTTCAGTTGTCTGTCTCGGAGATGTTTGAGCGCAAGAGGAAATTGCCAGCAAATGACCCCCGGGCCGTGGCAGTAACAGCCAGCATAGCCAAGCTTCTGGCCTGCGAAATGCTGCCATATCGAGTGGTGGAGACAAACAGCTTCAAGGGCATGATGTCAGTGGCCATCCCACGTTACGTGGTTCCCAGCCGCTACCACTTTGCGCGCTCTGCAGTGCCTGAGTTGAATGAGCACGTGGTCAGCAAAATAACCCGAAGCTTGAAGAATGCCGCTGCCTGCAAGGTTCACCTCACCACTGACACCTGGACGAGTGCGTTCGGCCAGGGTCGATACTTCTCCCTTACCGCGCACTGGGTGAACCTTGTGGAGCCTGGCAGCGATTCCTCACCTGCTACAGCGCGGGTGTTGCCCACGCCGCAAACAGCTGCACCGCCGTCCCTCCCACTGGATAACAACAGCAGCACCTACCTCTCTGACTCCTTCTCCTCCAACGCATCTCAAAGCTGTACCTCATCCGGAAACGCTAACCCAGCACCAGCAGCAGTAGGATCGTGGAAGCAGTGCAGCACAGCTGTTGGCATGCGTCAGCAAGCGTTGCTGAAGCTGATCTGCCTTGGGGATAAGCAGCACACAGGGGAGGAAATTTGGAGGGGAATAAAGGAACAGATGGATTTGTGGCTGGCACCGCTGGACCTGAAACCGGGCATGGTTGTGTGTGATAATGGGAGTAATCTCATTCGCGCTTTAAGGTTGGCTAAGCTGACACACATCCCTTGCCTGGCGCACGTGATGAACCTAGTAGTTCAGCGGTTCCTGAGGACATACCCAGACGTGGCCGATCTTCTGTTGAAGGTGCGACGAGTGGCCAAACATTGCAGAAATTCCAGTACTGCTTTGGGGGCACTCACCAAGATGCAGGAGCACTTCAATCTCCCCCACCATCGCTTGCTGTGTGATGTCCCTACGCGCTGGAATTCTACGCTGCACATGCTAGCCCGCTTTTGCGAGCAGAAGAGTGCAGTGGTCCAGTACATGACGGCGCAGTACCGAGGCGCATCCGGACAGCTGCCAAGCTTCTGTGGATCCGATTGGGCCAACATGTTGGACCTCTGCCAAGTCCTCCAAAATTTTGAGCAATCCACGTTGCTTGTGAGCAGTGACAACTCTTCAGTCAGCATTACCATACCACTGCTGTGTTTGCTGAAGAGGTCAATGTTGAAAATCAAGGAAACAGCTGTCATGATGCAACTGGGGGAATCTGAAGGAGAAAACGATCAGCGTGATGGTACCAACATCAGGCCATCCGCCTCAGGAAACGCTGGCCCCAGCAGCTATGACGAAGAAGAGGAGGAGGAACAGCTGGAGTTGGAGCAGGAATTTCCTGCAACCACTGACGAGGGCCAGAGCGGTGCACGTTGGACTTCCACAATTCAGCGCGAATGGTCAGCAGAAGCAGACCAGGAAGAAGGTGACGACTATGATGCATCACAACAACTATCACAACGCTCACAAGAGGATGATGAGGATTCTGGTAGGACTCTGGCACACATGGCTCAATTCATGCTAGACTGCATTGAACGCGACCCACGCATTGTGCGCATTCTGGACAACACCAATTACTGGGTTTATACCCTTCTGGATCCACGGTACAAACACAATGTTCCAAAACTGCTTGAAGAAAGAGTCAGACAGGTCAAAATGGAAGAATACCAGCAGGCCCTTGTGGAGACTTTAGAGAGGAGATTGACATCCTCCCCCTCCTCTAGCCAGTTGTACGCCGACAGACTGACTTCCGCAAACCCAGGACGACCAGGAGGGCAGCAAACAACACAAGCCGCAGCTAGTGCCCAAAAGGGAATGGTATCAGCAGTGTCCTTGGAGTGGGAAAATTTTCTGACACCCATGCAGCAGCAGCCCACAGAACAGCAAGCGTGCAGATCCACCTCCAACACCGATCGCCTGGAGAAGATGGTCAAGGACTACATGTCAGATGGCGTAGCTGTATCTAACAATCCATCTGCACCCTTCAACTATTGGGTATCGAAGCTAGACACCTGGCACGAACTGGCAATGTACGCAATAGAGGTGCTGGCTTGCCCGGCAGCCAGCGTTATGTCGGAACGCTGTTTCAGTGCTGCCAGATGCATCGTCACAGATCGGCGTATCCGCCTCTCCACAGAAAATGCAGACCGTCTGACTCAAATTAAAATGAATCAATCCTGGATTGGAAACGACTACGCAACACTCCAGGACCCCAACCAAGTAACATGACCAATGAACATCTGGGATGGTTTAGCGTTTCCGGTCCCTGTTTATTGAACCTCTCATCTGTATTACATTTATGACTGCATGGCGGCAAAAAGCATTGCTGCTATATCCGCACGCTTTTTGTCCTCATGCAAGGCCTGGGTTGTTGTGTCTCAAAGCGTGGCCTTCTCCTCCTGCACCTCCTCCTGTTCCATCACGTGTGCTGCTGCTGCTGCTGGGTTAGCGTTACCGGTCCCTGTTTATGGAACCCCTTCTCTTTATTACATTTATGACTGCATGGCGGTAAAAAGCATGCTATCCGCACGCTTCTTGTCCTCATGCAAGGCCTGGGTTGTTGTGTCTCAAAGCGTGGCCTTCTCCTCCTGCGCCTCCTCCTGTTCCATCACGTGTGCTGCTGCTGCTGCTGCTGGGTTAGCGTTACCGGTCCCTGTTTATGGAACCTCTTCTCTTTATTACATTTATGAATGCATGGCGGTAAAAAGCATGCTATCCGCACGCTTCTTGTCCTCATGCAAGGCCTGGGTTGTTGTGTCTCAAAGAGTGGCCTTCTCCTCCTGCGCCTCCTCCTGTTCCATCATGTGTGCTGCTGCTGCTGCTGGGTTAGCGTTACCGGTCCCTGTTTATGGAACCTCTTCTCTTTATTACATTTATGACTGCATGGCGGTAAAAAGCATGCTATCCGCACGCTTCTTGTCCTCATGCAAGGCCTGGGTTGTTGTGTCTCAAAGCGTGGCCTTCTCCTCCTGCGCCTCCTCCTGTTCCATCACGTGTGCTGCTGCTGCTGCTGGGTTAGCGTTACCGGTCCCTGTTTATGGAACCTCTTCTCTTTATTACATTTATGACTGCATGGCGGTAAAAAGCAGGGGCGCCTTTACCTACTGACCACCCAGGCAGCGGCTTGGAGCGGCTTTGATGGGGAAGGCGCAATAAATTACTGTCAGTCCAAGGGGAAATAAAAATTCCTGTCCTGAAAGACCGTTGTAAGGGACTGGAGAGAAAAAGATTTCCTTCTGTTTTAAGAAGGCAAATTACACCAAGCGTTGCTTTTTTAGTAGGAGGGCATTTGGTTCCTTTTATCCCCCTATACATTCCTAGTAGCTTGGGTCACCCTGAGCTGCTTGGTTACTCTGCTCTTTTCACAATTAGCCTTCTGCTAAGTCACGGATAAAGAATCATTCAGAGTTCAGAATTATAGATACTCCCTAAGAAGAAGGTGTCTGGTTTATAGCTGTTCTCTGCCCCTCCACAGAGGTGACAGCGCCCTACCCCCAAATGTTACTGAGTCTGCAGAGCGAGTGAGACAAACAAACAAACAAACAAACAAACAGTAAACTCTGCAGACAGCTGTGTGCTCTGCTAGAATGTCTGCATGTCTAGATGTCAGGAACATCGCCATGACTAGCTATGGAGAGGTAGGATCATCTGATCCTCTCCCCTACACAGCCCGAACTTCTCCCTGAATTCAACAGGACAGTGTTTGAAGTGTGTAATGGACACAGTGGGGGTTGCAGGTTTTGTCTTTCATTGTGAGAGAGTGAATAGGAGGGCAGCATCTAAAGCTCAAACAATGATAATGGACATGTAAGCAATGTGTGTAATTACATCCATCACTACTTATAATTGAAGATGGCATAATAATGTATTACCATTAATGCTGTCTGTTTGCCCTCTCTCTAATGCTATGTACCACCTCACGATTTTTCCAACGATTTTCCCGATGTCCATCAATTTTTTTTTTGAGCGACAAGTAGTCATTTACACGATGTCGTGACATCGCTTAGCATTGTGTGGTGAAAAGTGACCGTCACTGAGGATCAAGTAAAGTACTGCGGTCGCTTGACTTCTCGTTCGCGCCCGTCCTGTAATGTCACGTGACATCTCGCATACCCGTTGGCAGGAAGATGAATCGCTGGACGCTTGTCATGAGGGACACCTCGCTGGATCCATCTTCCTGTGTTGTTGCAGTCACTGTGGTGAGTGTGGAGCTTAACTTTGCTCGCCCTCACCCTCTGCTCATGCTCCCTCTCCCACTGTCTCTCTGACCAAACAACTGCTACTTGGGGAACAATGTGCACAATTATGTACACTAGTCTGAGCACTCTTCAGGGGAGCCAGTAGCATTTGGAACTATTATTGTGTATTTATGTAGCACTGACATCTTCAGCACTTTACAGAGTACATAGTCATGTCACTGACTGCTCACTGGAGCTTACAATTTCATCCCTACCATAGTCAAACTGTAATGTCCTACCATATTATTATTATGTGTTTATATAGCACTGACATCTTCTGCAGCACTTTACAGAGAACATAGTCATGTCACGGACTGTCCCCAGAGGAGCTCACAATCTAATCCTACCATAGTCATAGTCTAATGTCCTACCATATTATTATTATGTATTTATATAGCACTAACATCTTCTGCAGCACTGTAGAGAGTACATAGTGATGTCACTGACTGTCCTCAGAGGAGCTCACAATCTAACCCTACCATAGTCATAGTCTAATGTCCTACCATATTATTATTATTTATTTATATAGCACTGACATCTCCTGAAGCACTTTACAGAGTACATAGTCATGTCACTGACTGTCCTCAGAGGAGCTCACGGTCTAATCCCTACCACAGTTATAGTCTAATATTTTCAATATAGGATTGTTTTGGGGTAAACCAGTTGACTTATTAGTATGTTTTTTAGGATGCAGGAAATGTCTGAAGTGTCTGAAGACAGAAACTCCATGCAGATTTTGCCCTGGCCAATGTTCAAGCCTAGGACTCCGCACTAAAATGCAGTAGTGGTACCCATTGAGCCTCTATTCTACTCATAAATATCTGCTCATCCATGTCATCAATTCTGACCCTCCACTACCCTCCCTCCCTCCATTCTACTTCTCTTCTCTTGTATCACTTACACTACAAACACACTGTGCTTATCTCCAGAATGGATTATGAATCAAACTGTTAGGCCCAGTGCACACCAAAACCGCTAGCAGATCCTCAAAACGCTAGCGGTTTTTGAAGCAGATTTCAGAGCGATTCTAGGCATGTTTAGAGACATTTTCTAAACATGCCCAGTGTTTTTGTGAAGCAGATTACAAATATTGTTACAGTAAAAGCTGTTACTGAACAGCTTCTGTAACAAATACGCCTGGAAAACCGCTCTGATCTAGTGTTTTTCAGAGCGGTTTGCATTTTTCCTATACTTTACATTGAGGCAGAATCGCTTCTGCAAACCGCAAATGTGCAGCAGGAGGCACGTTTGCGGTTTGCTAAAAAACCTCAAACCGCTGGTGTGCACCATCCCATGGAAATACATTAGCCAAGCGTTTTCACAGACAGATGCGGTTGGCGGATCGCTGCTAAAACCGCTCGGTGTGCACTGGGCCTTAAATCACCTTACCATATCAGCCCTTCAATGTCATGATATACTCACTCCAGTCCTACCCTAACAGGTGGTAACATATCTGCATATCTCATAATGTTTGTGAAAAATTATTCTGAAAGTAAGAATGTCTTGCTTGATAATCCAATCTTGCAATGTGACTGCCATTGGAACTTGTAGTGTGGATGCTGTATTTATTTGAGGTGCATAGTGGCAGCATGTGCTGTATGGCATACAATGCTGATCATCCACAAGGCAAACTTAGGCAGCTGCCTAGGGTCTAGAGAGAGTTTAGGGGCCTGGTGGTTGCTAGCCCCCACCAAATCTAACTAAATAAGCCAGGTGACCATCAGTGGAGGGCAAAGTGTTATCTTGCCTAGGGCCCCATTTCATAGTTATCCCTCTCTGACGGCTTATATCATGTGTGAAGTGTTCTATAATGTATATGATTTTTGTTTTATTTTTTATGGGGGGGGGCGCCACAGGATTTCTTGCCTGGAGTGACAAGAAGGCTAGAGGCCCCCTGGTAAAAAGCATGTTACCTGTGCAAAGAAACATGACATTTTCAGCATTTAAAAGACAGTTTTTCCTTTGAAACTTTACAATCAATTTTCTCAAAAACTATAAGCTCTTTTTCAAATATTTTTTTCCCTCTTATACCCACTCCCAAGGTGCACATACCCTGCTAATTTGGGGTATGCAGCATGTAAGGAAGCTTTACAAAGCACGAAAGTTCGGGTCCCCATTGACTTCCATTATGTTCGGAGTTCGGCGCGAACACCCGAACATAGCGGCGATCTTCGGCGAACGTTCTCGAACCCGAACATCTAGGTGTTCGCCCAACACTACTGTTAGGGTGATCATAACTGGTAAGTTTCGGGCCCCTAGGCCGAAGAGGTCATAGCCTAGGGTCACAAAAACCTGTTTATTTGGGCAATTTCAATGGTAGTGATGCTGACGTACATAAATCACAGCCATGGCCGTTAGCAACGTCTGAATTTCACGAAATGTCTCATGCAGGTAGAAGACATATTGTTAGACTTGGATTCCAAAAATGGGGTCCCTA